>NC_069506.1:36896428-36921428 GCF_027579735.1 Bombina bombina
TTCTACCTAGTTAAAATAAATACAAACTTGCCTGTAAAATACAAATAAGCCCTAAGATAGCTACAATGTAAATATTAGTTATATTGTAGCTATCTTAGGGTTTATTTTACAGGTAAGTATTTAATTTTAAATAGGAATTAGGAATATTTATTTAGATTTATTTAAATTATATTTACGTTAGGGGGTGTTAGGGTTAGACTTAGGTTTAGGGGGCAGCGACATAGGGGGCGGCAGATTAGGGGTTAATAAATATAATGTAGGTGTCGGCGATGTTGGGAGCAGCAGATTAGGGGTTCATAAATATAATGTAGGTGGCGGCGGTGTCGGGGGTGGCAGATTAGGGGTTAATAAGTGTAAGATTAGGGGTGTTTAGTCTCAGGGTTTATGTTAGGGTGTTAGGTGTAAACATAAATTTTATTTCCCCATAGGAATCAATGGGGCTGCGTTAGTGAGTTATACTCTGCTTTTTTGCAGGTGTTAGACTTTTTTTAAGCCAGCTCTACCCGTTGATTCATATGGGGAAATCGTGCACGAGCACGTTACACCAGATTACCGCTGACTTAAGCAGCACTGGTATTGAAGTGAGATTTGGAGCAAAATTTTGCTCAACTCTCACTTTTTGTTTTTTAACGACTGGTTTCTAAAAACTCGTTATACCAGCGTTGCATGTAAGTGAGTGGTGAGAGAAAACTGCTCGTTAGCACCGCACAGCCTCTAACGCAAAACTCGTATTCTAGGCGCATATTTATAGCACTATGTTTTAGTTATCTGGCTAAAAAATAGAATTGAACACAATAGCTGCTATAGAAACATTTCCAGAGGAGATATAATGCAATTTATACCTTAGTGCCCTCTATACTGAAGATGAAAAAAATCACAGTTTTTTCTTTTTTATTACATTTAAACATTTATATGTTATATTCAGATATTGTAATGTGTGAATATTAATATTCTTTCTATAAAAATGTCAAAAGAGTAGAACAAACTACAAAAGGGATTTCTGGGTTGCTATTAGATTGTCAAAAAGAGACATTTGCCCTTTCTGTTTCTTTCTCTCTCACTCTCTCTCTCTCTTTCTCTCTTTCTTTCTCTCTCTCTCTCTCTCTCTCTCTCTCTTTCTTTCTTTCTTTCTCTATCTTTATTTATTTCTCTCTCTCTTTTTTGGAATACTACCCAATGGCAATCCTTCCCTTCGACTGGAACTGCAGGTGGAATGGAGAAATGGGCCCCTTTGCAGCGCAGAACTTCAGCACAGCAAAGGGGCCCATTTCTCCATTCCACCTGCAGTTCCAGTCGAAGGGAAGGATTGCCATTGGGTAGTATTCAGAAGCCCTGCAGGCAGCAAAATTCCAACACTGCACACATCCGGTGGGGATCTTCCATACAGCCAGCTGGTTCGCTGTAGAATACCAGCCTGCTCCTGTTGGCACAATAGAGTGCCGCCAATTTTGTGAGTACCCTTAATCTGCTGCTTTTTGGATTCATTTATCTTTTTTGACCTACACATGTGGCGCCTCTGTTTTTGTTTTTTGTCTTAACATCATAAAACCCACCCAATCCTGCCTTAAAAAAACCTAACACTAACCCCTTGAAGATCACCTTACCGGGAGACGTCTTCACCCAACCAGGCAGAAGTGGTCCTCCAGACGGGCAGAAGTCTTCATCCAACCGGGCAGAAGTGGTCCTCCAGATGGGCAGAAGTCTTCATCCAGACGGCATCTTCTATCTTCATCCATCCCGCGCGGAGCGTGTCCATCTTCAAGACATCCGACGCAGAGCATCCTCTTCTGTCCACAGCCGATGACTGAATGAAGGTTCCTTTAAATTACGTCATCCAAGATGGTGTCCCTTCAATTCCAATTGGCTGATAGAATTCTATCAGCCAATCGGAATTAAGGTAGAAAAAATCCTATTGGCTGATGCAATCAGCCAATAGGATTAAACTGGCATTCTATTGGCTGATTGGAACAGCCAATAGAATGCCAACTCAATTTTTTCCACCTTAATTCCGATTGGTTGATAGAATTCTATCAGCCAATCAGAATTGAAGGGACACCATCTTGGATGACGTCATTTAAAGGAACCTTCATTCAGTCGTCAGCCGTGGACAGAAGAGGATGCTCCGCGTCGGATGTCTTGAAGATGGACCCGCTCCGCGTTGGATGGATGAAGATAGAAGATGCCGTCTGGATGAAGATTTCTGCCTGTCTGGAGGACCACTTCTGCCTGGTTGGATGAAGACTTCTGCCCGTCTGGAGGACCACTTCTGCCCGGTTGGGTGAAGACGTCTCCCGGTAAGGTGATCTTCAAGGGGTTAGTGTTAGTTTTTTTTAAGGGGGGATTGGGTGGGTTTTAGAGTAGGGTTGGTTGTGTGGGTGGTGGGTTTTAATGTTGAGGGGGTAATTGTACTTTTTTTTACAGGTAAAAGAGCTGATTACTTTGGGGCAATGCCCCGCAAAAGGCCCTTTTAAGGGCTATTTGTAATTTAGGGTAGGGTAGGGCTTTTTTATTTTGGGGGGCTTTTTTATTTTGTTAGGGGGATTAAAGTAGGTGTAATTAGTTTAAAAATCTTGTAATTTCTTTATTATTTTCTGTAATTTAGTTTTTTTTCTCCGTACTTTAGATAATTTTATTTAATTGTATTTAATTTAGTTAATTTATTTAATTATAGTGTAGTGTTAGGTGTTAGTGTAACTTAGGTTAGGTTTTATTTTACAGGTAAATTTGTCTTTATTTTAACTAGGTAGTTATTAAATAGTTAATAACTATTTAATAACTATTGTACCTAGTTAAAATAAATACAAAGTTGCCTGTAAAATAAAAATAAACCCTAAGATAGCTACAATGTAACTATTAGTTATATTGTAGCTATCTTAGGGTTTATTTTATAGGTAAGTATTTAGTTTTAAATAGGAATTATTTAGTTAATTATAGTAATTTTATTTAGATTAGGAGATAATAAATGTAGGTAGGTGGTGACGATGTTAGGGACGGCAGATTAGGGGTTAATAATATTTAACTAGTGTTTGCGATGCGGGAGAGCGGCAGTTTAGGGGTTAATATGTTTATTATAGCTGCGGCGATGTCCGGTTCGGCAGATTAGGGATTAAAAATTTTATTTTAGTGTTTGCGATGTGGGGTGCCTCGGTTTAGGGGTTAATAGGTATTTTATGGCTGTTAGTGTACTTTTTAGCACTTTAGTTAAAAGTTTTATGCTACGGCGTTGTAGTGTAAAACTCCTAACTACTGATTTTAAAATGCAGTACCAGGCTTGACAGGAGAGGGTCTACCTCTCACTTTTGGTCAGACTCGTAATACCGGCGCTATGCAAGTCCCATTGAAAATATAGGATACGCAATTGACGTAAGTGGATTTGCGGTATTTCCGAGTCTGGCCAAAAAAGTGAGCGGCACACCTGTACCGTAATACCAGCGGGCGTTAATAAGCAGCATTAGGACCTCTTAATGCTGCTTTTTTAACCTAATGCACAACTCGTAATCTAGGCCTCAGTTTGCAGAAAATACAAATTAAATTGAAATGTTTTAACTACAATTTATCTTGTTTTGCCCCTTGTTTAGTATATAGTACTTTTCTGTCAGTCAAATAATTGTATTGTGAATTCTGGCGAGATAATTCAGTGAGACCAGCTTGTTTAAACTGTTTACAGCATTTCATGAGAATTTGTGAGAGAGCTTCAGACATACCCTGGTAACTCCCCTGTTCAGCCCAGGAAACTCTTCTGTCCCTCCCAGGTTAAGTCCTTTTTCTTTAGCATTCTTTTAGCATTCAGTGAATTCAGTCCCTATGAAGTCTGCACTACCATTTCCAAGCTGGAGAACCTTTTATCATTATGACCCCATGAGGGCTCTCATGACCACAAAGCTAAAGTGTTTTCATTTTCATAATTACCGATGCATGGCGGTTCTGTCAATCAGAATATGTCAGCCTGCCCCTAGAGATTGCCTCAATGCTTACTGCATTGTGATTCACTGATTTGAACCCTTAAAGGGACAGTATACACTCATTTTCATATAACTGCATGTAATAGACACTACTATAAAGAATAAGATGCACAGATACTGATATAAAAATCCAGTATAAAATGGTTTAAAAACGTACTTAGAAGCTTTCAGTTTAGCTCTGTTGAAAAGGTAGTTGGAAAGCCCACTGCAAGTGGGAAATAAGACACTCCCCCCTCCCCCTTCTTTTGCATATCAAAAGACCCTTTACACAAACAGGAGCAAGCTGGAGAAGGTAGCTGACGGTAGTCAAATAAAACTTTGGGGCTTGGTTAGGAGTTTGAAAATCAGAGCAATGTTCTTTAAAAATAAGCAGAATTATAAAAATTTTTTTAAAAAAAAAACTTTATAGGCTTTATAAATAGATCATCTACAAAACATTTATGCAAAGAAAAAATTAGTGTATAATAGCCCTTTAAGACCCAAACGAGCAAAGAAAAAAGATATACAGTTGGAGTTATTGTATTATGTTAAAAAAGTTTTTACTATATAACATAATCATCCAAACTGTGTATTCTGATTAGACATGTGCACGGGCTAAATCTTTGCTTTGGTTCAAGCAAATCGTGCTGTTCAGTACTCATCTAATTTTAAACAAAACGAATACCGACCCTTCGTGGAACATTTACGTTAGTTTTCATTAAATGAATGTACAAGTTCCACTGCTACAGGTGAATATGTTCACCTGTAGTGACTAAAATACTTACCTAAGTGCACTGGAGAGCAATGCTAACCCACTCCGCCCAGGCCGCACTAACATGACATAAAGGACCTTCTCCATTATTGCAGGTTCTGCTGTGCTAAGAAGACGAGCGGGTTAGCGTAGCAATTTAGAACACTTAGGTAAATATTTTTAACTATTTAAAGGAAACAAAAGAATACTGACGAATTTGGTATTATTCCTTTGTTTTATTTAAATTTCATGCTGCATTTGTTTAGATAGTCGTCTTGTTAAAATGAGACAAATAATCGTGTTTCGTTAATGAATGTTAATTCATTACGAATTCTGATTTCTTTCCCTATTAAACTGCATTTTCCTTGCTTATTTAAGGGGTTAAAATATTTGCGCATGAACAATCTCTAAAAACACAGTCTGTCTCCATAGGAATCTGAAGTTCAAAGCAGTGTGCATTGCAATCCACGGTGTATATTGTAGAGTGGGCTGTAACTACAGTTAAACAGTGAGCGCGCTCTTAGGAAATGTTAGAGACGGTTAGTTACCATCTGGTTGGATGAACCATCCGCCTCTGCAAGGAAGAAAAAAACTAACAACAATAAACGCTCCTGCATGGTGGACGACACGGTTACTATAAAAAGTATTTCTTTAGGCAACAACAGCAAATCTATTATTCAAACTAAGAAATATACCATTTAATGGAAACATTTTAAAGGGACATAAAACCCTGCATTTTCTTTTATCTTGCTATCCTTTTGTTGAAGGAGCAGCAATGCAGTACTGGGAGGTAGCTGGACACATCAAATGCACCAATGACAACAGGCATATAAGTGCAGCCACCAATCAGGAGCTAGCTCCCAGTAGAGCATTACTGCTCTTGAGCCTACCTAGGTATATGTTTCAACAAAGGATAGTAAGTGAGCAAAGCAAATTTGATAACAAATTGAAAAGTTGTTAAAACTGGCTGAATGATTGTCAGTACTTAAAGGGATACTAAACCCATTTTTTTTATTTTGTGATTCATATAGAGCAGCAGTTTTAAGCAACTTTCTAATTTACTCCTATTATCAAAAAAAATATTGTTCTCTTGCTATCTTTATTTGAAAAAGTAGGAATCTAAATTTAGGAGCCGGCCCATTTTTGGTTTAGAACCCTAGATAGCGCTTGCTGATTGATGGGTACATTTAGCCACCAATTAGCAAGCGCTACCCAGGTGCTGAACCAATAATGGGCCGGCTCCTAAGCTTAGATTTTTGCTTTTTCAAATAAAGATAGCAAGAGAATGAAGAAAAATTGATATTAGGAGTAAATTAGAAAGTTTCTTAAAATTGCATGCTCTATCTGAATCACAAAAGAAAAAAAATTGAGTTTAGTATCCCTTTAATGTGCTTGAGTTTCTTTCCTGTTAGCGTGGCTCGACTGCGCTCCTGTTCTGGATCCTTAGCGTTCTTGGTAATGCATTGTTGCCAGGCGCATTGTTCTGTGCGACCTGCCACGTTAGCGTGCTTGTTTTCGTGGGTCACACTTTAAGCTTTAAATAGCTTGAGCCTTGGATCTCTGCTCGTGCATAGAACTTTCCTAAGCTTGGGTGTGCTATTTGCGAATTATCTTCTTCTGTTGCCAACTTCTGCTTGTCTCCTTGTTATTCGTTGTCCGCTACCTGCCCTTTTGGGCCTGTGTATTTATTTTGACCAATTCTCAGCCTCTGGTCCATTCCTGAATAGACAATTCACTTCAGCCTGAAAAGCATGAAATAATTTTTTTTTTATATCCCTTTAAGTTAGACTGAATAATTGTGAATGTTTGCTTTCTTTTTTCTTTAGTTAAAGGGATACTAACCGCACATTTTTTTCTTTCATGATTCAGATAGAGTATGCAATTTTAAGCAACTTTCTAATTTACTCCTATTATCAATTTTTCTTTGTTCTCATGTTATCTTGATTTGAAAAAGCAGTAATAAAAGGTAAGGAGCCGGCCCATTTTTTTAGTTCAGCACCTTGGTAGAGCTTGCTGATTGGTTTGCTACATTTAGCCACAAATCAGCAAGTGCTACCCAGGTGCTGAACAAAAAATGGTCCGGCTCTAAAGCTTACAGTACTGCTTTTTCAAATCAAGATAACATGAGAACAAAGAAAAATTTATAATAGGAGTAAATTAGAAAGGTACTTAAAATCTCATGCTCTATCTGAATCATGAAATAAAAAATTGGGTTTAGTGTCCCTTTAATGTAATGTTACCCGTTTTATTTACAAGGGATTACAAGGTTCTTTATTCAACCAAATACTAACTTCTAAATAAATTGTTTGCTGCAGAAACATTCTTTATTATGACAAGTGCATGTTTATAGACACAAAAGATGTATTATGCTATTTAGAGCAAATACTTGCTGGTTAATATTTATATTTTCTTGGCTGGAAAAAGACTTATTTACCTTATATACTGTCACTGTTTCAGAAAATCTTCATGGCTGCTCCAGATACCTCAATTGCCCCTCACAGACAATAGAGGGCGGCGTCCTATACGCACTTAAAGGGACACTCAAGTCAAAATTAGACTTTTATGATTCAGATAGCGCAGCGATTTTAAACAGCTTTCCAATTTACTTCCATTAACAAAATCTGCACAGTCTTTTTATATTTACAATTTTTGAGTCACCAGCTCCTACTGAGCATGTGCGAGATTTCACAGAATATACGTTTATGCATTTGTGATTGGCTGATGGCTGTCACATGATGTAGTTGGAGTGGAAATCGACATAACTTTAAAATTTGTCAGAAAAAAATCTGAAACTCATTTGAAATTCAGACAAGGGGCTGTTGGCATTTGTCGTTGCACCAGCAGTTCTTGTAAACTGCTGGTGCAACGCCGCCTCCTGCAGATTCGCGGCCAATCGGCAGCTAGCAGGGGGTGTCAATCAATCCGATCGTATTCGATCGGGTTGATTTCTGTCCGCCGCCTCAGAGCAGGCGGACAGGTTATGGAGCAGCGGTTTTTAGGTTCGCCGGAAACACGGGGCATCAAGCTCCGTACGGAGCTTGATAAATATGCCCCTAAGTGCTATTGCATTGTCTTTTTATCATGAATTTATTGATTATGCAAATCTACTGTATTTACTAGTACTTTAATCATGTGATCATTGTCTCTATTACTGTTCCTTGCTATTTTGAAAAAATTGAGGATAAGCACTTGAAAAATGGTCACTACCGCCCATGAACAACAGCCACAATTCATAAAATGTGTAGGTGGTGTGTCTAGTCTAACTTCTACTTAAAGGGACACAAAACCCACATTTTTTTTTCTTTCATGATTCAGATAGAGCATGCAATTTTAAGCAACTTTCTAATTTACTCTTATTATCACATTTTCTTTGTTCTCTTGGTATCTTTATTTGAAAAGCAGGAATGTAAGCTTAGGAGCCAACCAATTTTTGGTTCAGAACCTGGGTAGCACTAAATGTAGCCACCAATCAGCAAGCACTACTCAAGGTGCTGAACCAAAAATGGGCCGGCTTCTAAGCTTACATTCCAGCTTTTTCAATTAAAGATACCAAGAGAGCGAAGATATTTTTTTATAATAGGAGTAAATTAAGTTAAAGCTGCTTAAATTGCTGCTCTATATGAATCATGAAAGAAAGAAGTGTGTTTTATATCTCTTTAAATAACATAATATACATTTATATGTTTAGTTTGTATCCGTATCTGGGAATATCTGCAATAGAAAACAACCTTCTCTCGTTCACGCTGTGAATTGTACTACAAACTATTTGTATCTGATGCTGAACGCGGGAAAAAGTATATTTCATTCATGTTGGATTATTGTTTGTACGGCTTTCAATAGTGACCTTGAGTGTTTTCAGAAGTAACACAGGGCCGCACATACCTAGTAAATTCCGTAGTATTTTACAGTAACAAAAGCACAAAAGCTTGGCAAACAGAAACTGAAAAAGTCATCATAACTAAGGATTTAAGTGCTTTATTCAGAAATGCAATACTTTAGAATGAATTATACTTGTTAAGTGTGTGTATGTATAATGCAGTAGCTTGGATGGCCGTAACAGTGACGTGTGATGAGGTCAGAGGCTGGTGAGGCACTGGCTATGATACAACAGAAAATACAAAAATGCTGTGTCAAAAATAAAAATCCCTTTATTACTGGAGCATGGGGATCAATATAGAACACAACATTTCGGGGCAGTCCCCTTAGTCATGTGAAGATCCCCATGTTCCAGTAATAAAGGGATTTTTATTTTTGACACAGCATTTTTGTATTTTCTACTTTGCTTGTGGGCTTGACAGTGGCCCACAGCTGTGCCAGAGTGCCTGGTGTAAGTGCTGGTCTAATTTTGACTATGATACAACAGAAACACATACATGAACCCAATAGAGGTAGCTTAAAGGGACACTGAACCCAAATTTTTTCTATTGTGATTCAGATAGAGCATGCAATTTTAATCAACTTTCTAATTTACTCCTATTATCAAATTCGTTTCATTCTCTTGGTATTTGTATTTGAAATGCAAGAATGTAAGTTTAGATGCCGGCCCATTTTTGGTGAACACACTGTGTTGTTCTTGCCGATTGGTGGGTAAATTCACCCACCAATAAACAAATGCTTTCCATGGTTCTGAACCAAAAAAATAACTTAGATGCCTTCTTTTTCAAATAAAGAAAGCAAGAGAACGAAGAAAAATTGATAATAGGAGTAAATTAGAAATGTTGTTTAAAATTGCATTCTCTATCTGAATCACGAAAGAAAAAAATTTAGGTTCAGTATCCCTTTAAATTTTCGGTTAAATTGGCACAATGACAATTAGCATTCTTTGCACATGCATACAGATAAGAAACTAATTCCTGATGCAGCAACACCCACAATACACCACTGGCCACTACTCACAAGTAACCATCACCTCCCCGTCCTATAAAACATCTGGGAACTGGGAACATCTGGGAGACTGGGGGTCTGCTCTGGTGTTAGTTTTTTCAAATTCATTTGTTATTTTACTGATTGCTTGGAATAATTTTGATATTGACAAAAAGCACAAAACACCCAATCTGATTTCCAACATTTACCCAGTGCTTGTCAAAAAGTTAGGAAGGCCTTAGATATTAGAAACATTTTATGAAATCTAGATCTTATATGGATGCCAAATTATTTCAGTATTATTTAGAAAGGACACAATATCTAAATTTATTTTTGCTTCAAAAAGAGTGTACAATTTTGAAAACTTTTGATGCTAAATTTACTCTTTTCTTTTGGTATCCTTTGTTAAAAAGCGGGTAGTTTGTCACCAGTTTTGAAAAATGCTTTTAAATGTTATACATTATGCAAGCACTACTGCCATCTAGTGCTTACAAACACATACAAAATCGCAGCCATTAAGTTTTTCAGGCACGTGTACGCTAGAGATTGTCTTCAACCAAGCAGGGCCGGTGCTAGGATTTTTGGCTACACAGGCTAAGAAACATTTTTCTGCCCCCCCCCAAAAAAAGTATATACAAAATCTTCTAGTTATGTGTTAAGCAGCTATAGAAAACTATATATATAATATAATAATAGTGAAAATAGATTTCCGTTATCACATTAAGTTCTTGACTGTTAAAAATAATTTGATTTATTATAACTATTATAGCTACAATTTCTGCATGACATAACGCACTGAAGTGGTGGCTCTGCACAAAATAGTACATCAGTGGTGGCTCTACAACCAAACAGTGGTTACAAAATATAAAACACAAGAACATGGAGGCAGAATGACCTCTTTTCTCATTGACCTTTATCTCTAGAATGATACTAGCATGTGTAACAGCAGGCAGACAAATACTCAAGCAGGGAACCTGTCCCTCTGCAATCGCTATTTGGCTAAATTGTTCAATCCTGCCACCTGTTCTTGGGCAACCAATAACGTGAGAGCCAGGCCTGTCAATCACCCTGAAAAAGTGAGTTTAAGTTGTTTTATCTCTGCCACCTAGGATAAGAAGCAGAGACGGCTACTTTTCTTGTTGTAGACTTATTCTTGCAAGCCTGTGAGTGGAGACGAGTCTCACTGCTGTCACTGGCGTCACCAACCGTTATGAAGGCTACTAAAGTTTTGAAGAGCGCGGGTGCTGCGCAGTGACATATTTCAGCCAGATGCTTCCAGCTGTTCTGGCTGACCTTTACTCTCTGCCTCCCTAAGTTTCAGGGGACTCCCCTCCAGTTCTAGCCATTATGCCACAGCATATAGCCCCTACTATGAAGCCCAAGTTAGGCAGCAAAAAAATAAATATACACATGAAAAAATAAATGGTCATTTCATGCTCCAAATTATTGTCCTCCCTGAAGGGATGCCCTATAGAGGTAGCCTAGATAGCTCCAGCCTAGCAACCAAGAATACGATATGGGGCCGATTTATCATTTGTCTGGCGGACATGATCCGCTGTCAGCATTTATCATTGCACAAGCAGTTATGGTGAAATGCTTGTGCAATGCCGCCCTCTGCAGATTCACGGCCAATCTGCCACTAGCAGGGGGTATAAAAAGACTTTCATGGAAACAAGGGTATAAATCGGCTGGGAAGGTCAAATATTGAAAGGGAATTCAAGGGTTTTTGGTTTTAATCTGCATAAAAATGTACACTATGTTTAAGTAGTGGAATTACGCTGCTAACAGAAAGAAGTATGCTTAGCAAATTCCATATAAGATATTCATCCTACTAAAATAAGGAATTATTATTAATACTCTCTGAGAAATGATATATGCAGTATTTCCAGGTATGTCATTTCACCTGCACAATATTAAGATGATATATTATGTGCATATCAATACAAATCTAATGTGACCTAATTGTTTTATTCAAATGTGCTCTTTTGAGATGTGATATACAGCTGCGCTCAGCGGCATCACAATACTGAGAACAAGGTGAAAGATAAATGAGAAAAAGACGATCAAATAGATAAATCTGCACAAGTAATACAAAATATGATGTGCCAAGTGATAAGATAAATGCAGTGACGGCTCTGAATACATAGATAACTGATGTCCACACGCAAGGCTGGAGGTGAGGGTAACAACATATTGCTGGGAATTAAAGGAGAAGTCAAAGTGTAACTTTCATGATGCAGACAGAGCATGCAATTTTAAAAAAAATCAATTTTATCTCTATTATCAAATTAGGTTTGTTGTCTTGGTTTCCTTTGTTGAAGAGTAAAGATAGGCAAGCTCGATAGGCAAGCTCAGGAGCAGTAATGCACTACTGGCAACGGAACATGGGTGAGCCAATGACTAGAGGCATATATGACCAGCTCTGTAATGCGGCTCCTGAGTCTACATAGGTATGCTTTTTAACAAAAGATACAAAGAGACCAAAGCAAATTTGATAATAGAAGTAAAATGGAAAGATGTTTAAAACATGTTGTGTCTGAATTATGGCAGTTTAATGTTGACATTACTGTCCCTTTAAGACATTTTAAAGGGACATTAAAATGTACCCCCATAGCATGTTTAGTTAAAGAAATGCAACGGTCAAAATTGAAATGTACATGGGGCATTTTAGTTTTCAATAGAAGCATTTTGAAATATTTGCCCATTAGCAAAAAATATTCTCATATATGCTGTGAGGGCCCATGCACCAGTACTGAAACAACACACCTATAATGAAATAAAAAAGAAATACCGCTAAATACATTCACTATTTATTTCTCCTGCTTTTGCTGTAAAATACCAATGAAAATTGTACTTGTTTTACTCCCTCCACAGGGCTGGATTCCCTCCATCATACGTAAATATGGTGAAACGCTTTACCCTGCATCGCTCTACACAGTGATTGCTTACAAAAGAGCACAAGCTTGATTACATCCCTATCCAAATGTGCACAGCAAAGGACATCAAAAACATGAATTCCACCAGGATTTTCAAGGAATGCATCCCTGAACTGTCCTTTATTTGCATAACTTGTTAACTATGTTATAATGTTAGTGTTAAGTGATTTTGAAACATTGTTACTTACAGATATATTTGACTGTCTATCTATACATACATACATTTTAAAGCAGACCACGTCCTGCAACTGCCTAACCACCCCCAGACCATCTGGCTCTGGTCTCATAATATCTGTTACTCCCCCTCCTCCTGCACTGGCCCTGCCCATGGAACACTCATAACTACACCTCCAGCCAACCTGTCCCTACCAAATAGTGTTTGTCTCCATGTCTCCACCAAATACTGTTTGCCCCCTAATTATAAGGTCTCCCCTCTCTCTCCCCCTCTCTATATCTGCTCTCTCCTATTGCCTTTCTCTTTCTCCTTCACCTCTCTCTTACACACACTATCTCTTCCTTTCACTCTGTCTTTCTCTTTCTCCCCCTCTCTTTCTCTCTTTCACCCCCTTTCTCTCTCTCTTGTCTTTCTTTCTCTCTCTATCTTTCTCTCTCTCTATGTCACCACTCTCTACCCTCTTTCTCTCTCTTCCCTCTCTCTCTCCTTCTCTCTCTCTCACACACATTCTCTATCTCCCTCTCTCTATCCCACTCTCTCTCTTTTCCATCTCTCTCACTCTTTCCTCTCTCTCTCTCTCTCTCTCTCTCTCTCTCTCTCTCTCTCTCTCTCTCTCCCTCTCTCTTCCTTCCTTCTCTCTCTTTTCTCCCTCTTTCTCCCCCACTCTCTCTTTTCTCCCTCTCTCTCCCACTCTCTCTTCCTTCCTTCTTTCTTTCTATCTTTCTTTCTTTCTCTCTCTTTCCTCCCTCTCTCTCCCCCACTCTCTCTTTCCTCCCTCTCTCCCCCTCTCTCTTCCTTCTTTCTCTCTGTCTCTTCCCTCTTTCTCTACATGACCCATCTCTCACACTTTATACTCTCTCTCTCTCTCTCTCTTTCTCTCTCTCTATTTCCTCCCTCTCTCTCCCCCACTCTCTCTTTCCTCCCTCTCTCCCCCTCTCTCTTCTTTCTCTCTCTGTCTCTTTTCCCTCTTTCTCTACATGACCTATCTCTCACACTTTATACTCTCTCTCTCTCTCTCTCTCTCTCTCTCTCTCTCTCTCTCTCTCATTCCAGTACTAACTTAATTTTTATTAGCTTTTAACAAATAGCATTCCTTTGAAATAAAACTAAGTAACAACACTTAAGCTATCATAATATTAGGTATTTAATTACATACCTCTTTATTTTGTCATACAATTATACCAACTAGTGCTACAAGGTTAAACATTTCTCACCATCTACAGAATAAAAAATGCTACCCAGTGCCCACTGATACACAGATTTGAGGACCAAGGGCGCGATCCGATATCGATCGCAGTTTGCGGCGCAAGCGAGGGAACCGGCGTCGCCCGCAGTTTCAGCTCGCAACTCGAGCCATCCCATATAGGTCGCCGTCAGATGCTAACGTGCCGTAAGTCTCACAAACCAGCGATGTCCAGAAATCTGCGTAAGTACAAATTTCTGGCGTCGCCAGTGACTTGCGCCACGTTAGAATCTGCCGGCGCCTATAAAACCTGACTAAAGTCTAAAACACCCGCACTGTCTAACACGCCTCCCTAACATAGCCCGCACTGTCTAACACGCCTCCCTAACATAGCCCGCACTGTCTAACCCTCTATCCGCTATCCCCCCTCACTAGCCTAACAATAAAAAAGCTATTAACCCCTAAACCGCCGCTCCTTTACCCCGCCGCAACCTAATAAAATTATTAACCCCTAAACCGCCGCTCCCGTACCCCGCCGCCAGCTATATTATATCTATAACCCCCTAAAGTGAGCCCCTAACACCGCCGCCATCTATATTAAAATTATTAACCCCTAATGTAAGCCCCTTACACCGCCGCCATCTCTATTAAAATGATTAACCCCTAATTTAATCTACCTACCCCGCCGCCAGCTATATTATCTATATTAACCCTAAGTATATTATAGTTAATATAGGTATTACATTATATATATTAACTATATTAACCCTAATTATATTAGGGTTAATATAGTTAATATAGTTACTATAGTATTTATATTAACTATATTAACTCTATCTAACCCTAACTAAATTTATATTAAATTAATCTAATTCATTTATAAACTAAAATATTCCTATTTAAATCTAAATACTTACCTATAAAATAAACCCTAAGATAGCTACAATATAATTAATAATTACATTGTAGCTATGTTAGGGTTAATATTTATTTTACAGGTAAATTGTTAATTATTTTAACTAGGTATAATAGATATTAAATAGTTATTAACTATTTAATATCTACCTAGTTAAAATAATTACCCAATTACCTGTAAAATAAATCCTAACCTAAGTTACAAATACACCTACACTATCAATAAATTTAATAAACTACAAACATCTATCTAAAAATACAATTAAATTAACTAAACTAAATTACAAAAAAAAACAAACACTAAATTACAAAAAATAAAAAAAAGATTACAAGATATTTAAGCTAATTACACCTATTCTAAGCCCCCTAATAAAATAATAAACCCCCAAAATAAAAAATAATTCCCTGCCCTATTCTAAATTCAACAAATTTCAAAGCTCTTTACCTTACCAGCCCTTAAAAGGGCCTTTTGTGGGGCATGCCCCAAAGAATTCAGCTCTTTTGCATACAACAAATACAATACCCCCCCCCATTACAACCCACCACCCACATACCCCTATTCTAAACCCACCCAAACCCCCCTTAAAAAAGCCTAACACTACCCCCCTGAAGATCTCCCTACCTTGTCTTCACCACACCGGGCCGAACTCCTGATCCGATCCGGGCGATGTCTTCCTTCAAGCGGCAAAGAAGAATTCTTCCTCCGGCGATGTCATCCTCCAAGCGGCAAAGAAGAATTCTTCCTCCGGCGACATCTTCCTCCAAGCGGCAGCAAAGTCTTCATTCTTCCGGCGGCATCTTCAATCTTCTTTCTTCGCTCCGCCGCCGCGGAGCATCCATCCCGGCCGACTGCTGAACTTGGAATGAGGTACCTTTAAATGACGTCATCCAAGATGGTGTCCGCCGAATTCCGATTGGCTGATAGGATTCTATCAGCCAATCGGAATTAAGTTAAAAAAATCTGATTGGCTGATTGAATCAGCCAATCAGATTCAAGTTCAATCCGATTGGCTGATCCAATCAGCCAATCAGATTGAGCTCGCATTCTATTGGCTGATCGGAACAGCCAATAGAATGCGAGCTCAATCTGATTGGCTGATTGGATCAGCCAATCGGATTGAACTTGAATCTGATTGGCTGATTCAATCAGCCAATCAGATTTTTTTAACTTAATTCCGATTGGCTGATAGAATCCTATCAGCCAATCGGAATTCGGCGGACGCCATCTTGGATGACGTCATTTAAAGGTACCTCATTCCAAGTTCAGCAGTCGGCCGGGATGGATGCTCCGCGGCGGCGGAGCGAAGAAAGAAGATTGAAGATGCCGCCGGAAGAATGAAGACTTTGCTGCCGCTTGGAGGAAGACGTCGCCGGAGGAAGAATTCTTCTTTGCCGCTTGGAGGATGACATCGCCGGAGGAAGAATTCTTCTTTGCCGCTTGGAGGAAGACATCGCCCGGATCGGATTAGGAGTTCGGCCCGGTGTGGTGAAGACAAGGTAGGGAGATCTTCAGGGGGGTAGTGTTAGGCTTTTTTAAGGGGGGTTTGGGTGGGTTTAGAATAGGGGTATGTGGGTGGTGGGTTGTAATGGGGGGGGTATTGTATTTGTTGTATGCAAAAGAGCTGAATTCTTTGGGGCATGCCCCACAAAAGGCCCTTTTAAGGGCTGGTAAGGTAAAGAGCTTTGAAATTTGTTGAATTTAGAATAGGGCAGGGAATTATTTTTTATTTTGGGGGTTTATTATTTTATTAGGGGGCTTAGAATAGGTGTAATTAGCTTAAATATCTTGTAATCTTTTTTTTATTTTTTGTAATTTAGTGTTTGTTTTTTTTTGTAATTTAGTTTAGTTAATTTAATTGTATTTTTAGATAGATGTTTGTAGTTTATTAAATTTATTGATAGTGTAGGTGTATTTGTAACTTAGGTTAGGATTTATTTTACAGGTAATTGGGTAATTATTTTAACTAGGTAGATATTAAATAGTTAATAACTATTTAATATCTATTATACCTAGTTAAAATAATTAACAATTTACCTGTAAAATAAATATTAACCCTAACATAGCTACAATGTAATTATTAATTATATTGTAGCTATCTTAGGGTTTAGTTTATAGGTAAGTATTTAGATTTAAATAGGAATATTTTAGTTTATAAATGAATTAGATTAATTTAATATAAATTTAGTTAGGGGTGTTAGGGTTAGATAGAGTTAATATAGTTAATATAAATACTATAGTAACTATATTAACTATATGAACCCTAATATAATTAGGGTTAATATAGTTAATATATATAATGTAATAACTATATTAACTATAATATAGTTAGGGTTAATATAGATAATATAGCTGGCGGCGGGGTAGGTAGATTAAATTAGGGGTTAATCATTTTAATAGAGATGGCGGCGGTGTAAGGGGCTTACATTAGGGGTTAATAATATTAATATAGCTGGCGGCGGTATAGGGGGATTAGATTAGGGGTTAATAATTTTTATATAGGTGGCGGCGGTGTAAGGGGTCAGATTAGGGGATAGATAAGGTAGATGGCGGCGGTTTTAGAGGCTCACAGTAGGGGGTTAGTTTATGTAGATGGCGGCGGGGTCCGGGAGCGGCGGTTTAGGGGGTAATAACTTTATTAGGGATTTCGGGGGGGGGGGGGGATCGCGGTTGACAGGGAGATAGACATTGTGCATGCGTTAGGTGTTAGGTTTATTTTCTAGTTAGTTTAGGGAGTTACGGGGCTCCAATAGTCAGCGTAAGGCTTCTTACGGCTGCTTTTTGTGGCGAGGTGAAAATGGAGTAAGTTTTCTCCATTTTCGCCACGTAAGTCCTTACGCTGCATATTGGATACCAAACTGCGCGGGTTTGGTATACCTGCCTATGGCCCAAAAAACTGCGGGCGACGGCAGAAATATACGGGCGTAACTTCTAGGTTACGCCGTATATGTGATACCAAACCCGCGCAAATATTGGCGTCGCCGGCTTTTGCGGGCGACGATTTATATCGGATCGACCCCCAAATGTGAACCTTTAGCTAATTTCGCCAACATTATTTTCTTGTTATCAAATCACAAGTCTTTCGTTTTCTGTTCATGCTAAAATTTTCTACACAGTTTTTTGATACTCATAGTTCACTTACAATCCTGGCTTTAAAGCGTTTTTATTAGTGCACTATTTCTGGCATATAACTTTGTGTTTTACAGCAGTAAAGGGGCTAAAATTACACGGTTCAATGGACACAAAACCCAAAATATTTATTTCAGGATTCAGGCACAGCAATTCCAATTTAGGTCCTCCCCCAGGGGTCCTGTGTTGAAAAACATACTTAGATAGACTCAGGAACTTGCTAATGATTGGAGTACTACGTATATGGCAGCAATTTTGCAAGAATACTTTTAACAATGTTATACATTTGCACGAACACTAGATGGCAGCATCGTTTACTACCATATAGGGCCCGAGATATGCACACTACCTACCAGACATGCGCATTCGGTTTCGTCACAAATGCAAATTCATGACCAAAGGTGGATATTCATTAATTTTTTTTCACGAAGGAGAAGGTTCTTTAATGCAGGCCCTGGGAGCAGCTGCGCTAAGCTTTCTACTGGGAGCTAGCTGAACACATCTGGTGAGCCAATGGCAAGAGGCATATATCTGCCACCACCAACCTGCAGCTACCTCCCAGTAATGCATTACTGCTCCTGCGCCTACCTAGGCATGCTTTTCAGCAAAAGATAACAAGAGAATGAAGCATAGTAGATAATAAAAGTAAATTGGAAAGCTTTTTTTTAAATACCAAGAAAAACAATTATTACACAAGTATCTGTGCAAAACAGTTTGAAGACTAATACGTGTAATGTGAATACAACCCCTGGCTTAGTGGAAATGTGTCTTTTATATTATGAGGCATTTACAAATGTACTATGAACAATTGCTGCATTATAAGGCAATTATAGTAATCTGCAATATGACATTTGAATAACCTTTGCACTATTTAGCTATGCCAAGTAAAATATATTATCCTGATAACAAAAATATTATCACAACAGTCTCTGAACCTTTGGGGAGAAACACAACATTGTAGAAACAAAATAAGTGAAAATATTTCTATTACATTGCAGTAATAGTCCTGTGTGAGGAAATTATATGTGGTGTTGTGTAAAGTAATGAATCAGTGAAAGAAAAATAAATACTTAAAGGGACACAAAAACCCAATTTTTTTCTTTCATGATTCAGATAGAGCAGGCAATTTTAAGCAACTTTCTCATTTTCTCCTATTATCAATTTTTCTTTATTCTCTTGTTATCTTTATTTGAAAAAGCAGGAATGTAACCATTATTGGTTCAGCACCTGGGTAGCATTTGCTTATTGGTATCT
Organism: Bombina bombina; assembly: GCF_027579735.1. Lineage (NCBI taxonomy): Eukaryota > Metazoa > Chordata > Amphibia > Anura > Bombinatoridae > Bombina > Bombina bombina. The sequence goes on from NC_069506.1 coordinate 36,915,574, forward strand.
ACATTTACATCTGAATCATGAAAGAAAAACAGTTGGCTTTGTGTCCCTTTAATAGTCTATGAGTTACAGCAGATTTTGTAGTCACCTAAAGTTAACCCCGCCTGGGCTGGGTGTAATATGGTTATTATGTCTGATTCTGCATCTGGCAATTAGGCAGTGGGCTTTGAGTATTGTGTGAAACCCCCTTTTATGGAGAGATAATTTAATCTAAATAATTTCTGTTTGTATCAGTGCTTATTAAATTTTCCTATCAATTTAAAATTTCAACTTCAGACGCTTGCAGTTAATCTAGTAATGAGCATGTAAGACATAAAACAAGTAAAAGGAAATTATTATATATCTCATATTTACAAAAAAATGCCCTTTTGTTTAATTTAATAAAAATAGAGAATTATTGGCATTAGTAGATTTATTCCGGGCTAATGAAATTAGCAGTCCAGAATACGTGTTCATTCTTCTGTGTATTAAAAAGGTTTATAGTTTTCACCCTCAGCAATAAATACACTGAAATCACATGGAAACTTGACACTTGGAAAAAGGGGTCTATATTCACTAATTGCCTTCCCAGAAGTATCATTTGCTATATGATTCTATTGAACACCTTCACTAAAAAATGGAGAGGTGTATGGGCTTTAGTGAAAGGTTGTATAAAATAATATAGGAATTTGTGAAGCTGTTTGAATTTAGCCCAATGAAGAGGACAAGGTCATCTGTGATAAAAAGTATTTTTTTAAGAAACATAAACAAATTGTAGCTTCCTAAAAGCAGACTAGCTTCATATCACAGTATCTAATGGCAGCTTGTGACTGTTTCAGTAGGTGCTTAGAGCATGATCATTATTGCATGTCTCATTGGATACTACAAGAAGCTTTCAGCCAATAAAAAAAAAAAAAAAATAGATTACATCAAAGCTCACATCCTTGTTCAATTTTGCCCCAATGCTCATTAAAATTCATTGAAATCTAAAGAAGATTTAAATATTTCCACTTTTTGTTATACATTATTCATGTTCTATGGCAGTCACTGCAATTGTATCTTTCATTAAAGCCAGGGCTTACTAGTAAATTAGGTCACTAGCCCTGTCATTGTGTGACACATATAAGGAGAGAATGAGACAACACCTTTAACCCACAGGGTGCCAGATAAATTCACAAATAATTGATATACACTGATCTGTTGCCCTTTTTAGCAGCCAAAAGTTGAAATAGCTTAATTTTTGCCAGTTAATTTTCTGCTTTATGTAGCAGACTAAATGGACATCTAATAGATATACTCAGAACCTGGTAGTACATTTATTAATGTAGAAAAAATGTATAAACATATTTTAGACTATAAATTATATTTCATTAAAAAGTGGATGTTACAAATTATACTTGCTCTCCTGCAATAAAACACATTTTTGCACATTTATTTCAGCAAAATCAAGGTATGGGCTTGACTCTAACTGGATGAATATAAAACATTTTTTTCATTACATGCATAGGAAATTAAGCTCTGTATTTCAAAGTATCTGCACACAAAATTAAATATTTCCAAATAATGTTTAGCAGAATTTGCATTGATTTGTCGTCCAGGGGAATACCACTTAAGAGGCCTTCTAAGTGTTATTTATATTTCTTCTGGCAAAATAGAGATATATATAAGTTATCTGCTGCATATATCAGACAATCACTGTGCACTATGTAGGAAAGTCAATGAACAATCTTGTTATTTAATTATTAAAGGACAAATGGGTGCAGTAAATAATGTAAGTGCATTACAATGTATTTTCACTATGCATAATTTACCATTTTATGGGCAATACATTTTTTTAATGTCCCTTTACATGTATTAGGTTTTTGAATGGCTGGAAAGTCAATATATAGGGCTCAACTTATGAAACTGACAAAAGTGCTGGAGCTGCACACTCCAAATTGTATTCTGACCCTTAAAAATGTATTATATTGTAGTTCCCTTTCTCCCTGTTTTACATGACTATTATTATGGTTTGGATTGAGATATTCACCTTTATTATTAAAAAATAATAGTAGCAACAGACCACTAATTAGTGGAATGTGATATATATTGTTTTTTCTACAATTTAAAAATACCTCATTATATATAGAAAGAGTGAGAGAGAAAATACCTCATTATATATAGAAAGAGTGAGAGAGAAAATACCTCATTATATATAGAAAGAGTGAGAGAGAAAATACCTCATTATATATAGAAAGAGTGAGAGAGAAAATACCTCATTATATATAGAAAGAGTGAGAGAGAAAATACCTCATTATATATAGAAAGAGTGAGAGAGAAAATACCTCATTATATATAGAAAGAGTGAGAGAGAAAATACCTCATTATATATAGAAAGAGTGAGAGAGAAAATACCTCATTATATATAGAAAGATATCATCATTATTGACCTTAGAGCTATATACCATCTCTGCTCTGCTTCGTATTGGTGTTGCTTCAGGCAAGAATAAATTCTGATGCATTTTCCACAAGAGAAAGTGTTAGCAAGATGAGAGTATTGTAAAAGGTATTGTGAAATATAATCCCCCGAGTCCAGCCAGGAAGGTGTGAGAGAGGAGAGAGAAAAAGAGAGAGATAGAGAGAAAAGAGAGAGAGAGCGAGAGCGAGAGAGGAGAGAAAAAAGAGAGAGAAGAGAGAGAGAAAAAAGAGAGAGCGAGAGAGAGAGGAAAGAGAGAGAAGAGAGAGAAGAGAGAGAGTGAAAAGAGAGAGAGATAGAGAGAAGAGAGACAGAGGGGGAAGAGAGAGAGCGAGAGAGAGAAGAAAGAGAGAGAGAGAGAAGAGCGACAGAGGGGGAAGAGAGAGAGGAGAGAGAAGAGAGATAGATAAAAGAGAGAGAGTAAGAGATAGAGAGAAAAGAGAGAGAAGAGAGAGAGAGAGAGAAGAGAGAGAGAAAGAGAAGAGAGACTGAGAGAGAAGAGAGACTGAGAGAGAAGAGAGAGAGAGGGAAAGAAGAGAGAGAAAAGAGATATAGAGAGAGAAGAGAGAGTGGGAGAGAGAGAAAAAAAAAGATAGATAATGAGAAGAGAGAGAGAGGGAGAATAGAGAGAGGAGAGAGAGGAGAGAGAGAAGAGAGAGATAGAGAGAAAAGAGAGAGAAGAGAGAGAGAAAAGAAAGAGAGTAAGAGAGAGAGAGAGAGAGAGAGAGAGAGAGAGGAAAGAGAGAGAGTAGAGAGACAGAAAAAGAGAGAAGAGAGGGTGAGAGAAAGAGAGAGAGAGAAGAAAGAGAAATAGAAATATAGAGAGAAGAGAGAGAGAGAAAGAAAAGAGAAAGAGAAGAGATAGTGAGAGAGGGAGAGAGAGAGAAAAAAGATAGAGCGTGAGAAGAGAGAGAGAAGGAGAATAGAGAGAAGAGAGAGAGAGAGAGAGAGAGAGAGGAGAGAGAGAGAGAAGAGAGAGCTAGGGAGAAAAGAGAGAGAGAAGAGAGAGAGAAAAGAGAGAGTAAGAGAGAGAGAGAGAGAAAAGGGAGAGAGTAGAGAGAGAGAAAAAGAGAGAGAGAGAAGAGAGAGAGAGGGAGAAGAAATAGAAATAGAGAGAGAAGAGAGAGAGAGAAAGAAAGAGAAAGAGAAGAGAGAGTGAGAGAGAGAGAGGGAGAGAGAGAAAAGAGAGAACTGAGAGAGAAGAGAGAGAGAAAAAAAGAGAGAAGAGAGAGAGAGAAAGCGAGGGAAAAAGAGAAAGATACACAGCAAAACTAAGAGACAAAGAGAGTAAGAGACAGAGTGAGAGTGTGAGAAAGAGAGAAAGAAAGAAAGAGAGAGAGAAAAAGAAAGAGAGAGAAACAGAGAGAAACATAGATAGAGAGAGACATAAAGAGAGAGAAAGAGAGAGAGAGAGAGAGAGAGAGAGAAAGAGAAAGAGAGGGAGAGAGATGAACAGGAGATAAAGAAAGAAAAAGGGAAATAGAGAAATAGAGAGAGATGGAGGAATAAAGAAAGAGAGAGACAGAGAGACAAAATAAAACAAGAGAGCATTCTGTGGACCTCATCAGTAAGGTTCAGCCATATCCCTTGAGGCACATTGGGCAGGGAGTCCATGTCTGGTATCCCCATCACCCTTTAGGACATAATACATATAATAACAGAAAGAGGAGTGCTCATCCAGCAAGAGTGGCCTCTTTTAGCCCAATTGTGCTTTTAACAGAAAATAACTATCTGATCCAACCTAAAAATCTTCTTCTTTGAAATGTATTTAAAGAGACTATTGAACTGCAAATGAAAGCTATCATAAAATATTGTATCATTCATAGTAAAAAAACAAAACAACTCAGAATATTTATTTTCCCAGTTTTTCATGGAAACTGCATTTTTTTAGTCCCCCATTTTGAAAATGAGTGCATATTACAGACTTCAGAAACAAACTCTACACACTACGCATTGATTGCTGATCAGTGCAGATGTACATTTATATATAAATAAAAAGAGAGAAGCGCTCAACCTGGGAACGAACAATAGCATAATAGCTTGTTCTATGGCAAGTTACCACCCTAGAAGCAGCCTCTTTTTGCTCAACATGTGCCTTTCACAGAGAAGAACTTTCCTGAAGCAGCATATCAGTCTGATCCTGACTTCACAGTACAGTCCAGCCCCGAAATACCAGGCAATCCCTCTCTGAACGAGAGAAACGGCAAAACTCCAGACGTACGTTTCGGCCAATTGTGGGCCTTGTCAGTGAGGTGCAGCCATATCCCTCTAGGCACAATGAGCAACGGGTCCACGTCTGGATTCCCGCATCACACTTAGGGAGACTTCCCAAAGTGTCATAATTTGCATAAATAAAAAGAGAGAAACGCTAAACCTGGGAACGAACAATAGCATAATAGCTTGTTCTATGGCTAGTTACCACCCTAGAAGCAGCCTCTTTTTGCTCAACATGTGCTTTTCACAGAGAAGAACTTTCCTGAAGCATATCAGCCTGATCCTGACTTCACAGTACAGTCCAGCCCCGAAATACCAGGCAATCCCTCTCTGAACATAAAACATAAATGGTTGTTGCTAGAGATATTAAGCTAACAGGGTAAGTCCTGCTTAGAAAGGTATTCCCTGATTTAAATTAACATATACCATCTAAAGTATAGGTCATTATTATATTGCTGTCTCGCTGTGCAAAAGCTCTGGCTTACCTTATAATTGTAGCTAAGTATATCTTCACCAAAGCAAATTTAAGAACCAGCTTACGATGGTAAAAGACCTACAATCTTACCTATCAGATAGTAAATAAAGAGATCTCAGAAAGCAAACGGGGTAGTATCCTGTTAAAATTGTAGACTCCCTATACGCAATTCTTAGGGAAAAAAAAACAAACAAAAAAAAACAAACCCCCCCAATCAACTCAAGACCTTCCTTCTTCTCCAACATTTTCAACACCATTCTGTTTGCACACCACATCTCCCTACTAACATTCTCCAAACCATATTTTTTAATCCAACATTCCACCCTTACATAAAACCACGGAACAGCAAAACATACCGGTTTCTTTCTATCAATCTCAAACCAACCATATCGTCTTAAAACATTTCCACAAGCATACTTTACCACCTGGTTTCTCAACAGCCGGGCCGTGGCCCAGTACCGGGCCGTGATAGCCCTGCTGGTGGGCCCCGACCTGTCATGCCCCCACTGCACACTCTTACCCCACTGCACACCAGGGGCAGACTGAAACCAATCAAGGCCCCAGGAACACTGTCTCACACTGACCAAAATGTATTACATTTTATGCAAATGAACATGGTAGCCTCCCTGCCCTGCCCTGCTCTGCCCCCAACAGGCCCCTGAACCTCCAGAGCCAGGACACACAACATTAAGGTCCAGAGAAAGCGCACCCAACCTCCAGGGCCAGACCCCACAC